>NC_057806.1:227438662-227449886 GCF_018294505.1 Triticum aestivum | reverse complement strand
GTGTTTTCGGGGTGGGCGGGGCAGCGCACCGCCGGCCGCGGGCGGCGGGGGGGGGGCTGTTTGGCCGGTGGTGGCTAGCGGCTCAGGGGGGTGGAGGTTGAAGATGAACTGCAGGCCCTTGATTTCGTATCCAAGGGCTACAAAATCGACTGACCAGAGATGAAAAAGTCAGTCGACTGACGTGTAGCCTCACCTCTAGTGCGTTCAGTTTCAACAGTAAAATTTAGTTTCGACAGTTAAGTTCAGTTTCGACAGTTAAGTTCAGAGATGAGTGGCCGATGTATTTACATCTAGCACTTTTTGGTTATGTATTTTACGTCATCTATTGGAGATGCTATTAGAATTCCACTCAGGTTAACATTGTCTCTCTTGTCCTGCTTCAGCGTCGGCATCGTACAACTCACCGGAGCTGCTTCAACGACGAAACCCTCCATCACAGCGGAGAAGTACCTCGGGCTCCATCTCCAGACGCCTAAGATCTTCTTCCCCTCCTCCATTAGCCAAGTCAGCTGGAGCATCCTCACCAGCCAACCCAATCACGCTGAGATCGACATGGCTTCGCCAAAGAGGTTGTACACTTGTTGCATCTCTTTTTTACTCTAAATGTTATATGTATTGTCCACTGAGCACACGGAGTAACGGGAAATACGATTATTTTATCCTACTATATGACAAGTAGTGAGGTACCAGGCAACTTAGCTATCCATGATGGACTCTCTTGAACACCATCATTATTTATCTCTGCGCGTTTGAGCTGTGCATTTGTCGATGGCCCTGGGAGCTGAGCTAGTAGGGCAGTGGCCTGGGTCCAAAGTAATAGAAGTAGCACAAAAACATTTTTTTAGTGTAGGCTTTTCCTTTCTCAAGCCTGCCTACTAGAATCGCCAGTTCTTGAAAGGAAAAGTGAATGAAAAACATAGGAATTGGAAAGTTTCCTATGGTACTACTTTTCATGAATTTGGTGCAAAGGAATGGAGCAAAAGAAAACTGTAGGATTTGTTCCTTTAGTGTCTCCTTGAAAGAAAAACTGTAGGAATTTTAATTTCCACTTGTCCTTATTTTCAAATTCATATTCATGAAGCACAAGACTAAGAGATAGTAGCATAATAGCATTATAACCGTACATTTTCTTGTGGTTTGACTTAATCTCACCATGCTTCTTTCATCTTGTGTTCTTCCAATTCTTGTGAACCAAACACCCAGATTGGCAGAAATCATGTGTTTTTAAATTCTCCATTTTGCACGTGCATTCCTATCTATTTCCTATCCCTGCATTGTTATAATCCTCAAATTCAAACAAGCCCTTACACAATTACTTCTGTTACAGATATGTGTCAAAGAAAACCCTGTGTGGTTTGTCCTGCTCCTGCGGTGCTGTGTTCCACCCCAGCTTAGCTGCTCCAATGATGGAAGGGTTCACCATAGCAGGGATCCGCTGTCCAGACTGTCTGTCGCCGCCTCAGATCTTCTTCCCCGCCGCCGGCAGCCACGACAACTGCATTACCATCCTCAACTAAGCATATGACCTTGAGGACTACACGGGTCTGCAAGAGAGGTCACACTCTTCCGTGTCTGCTTACGTTATGCATCACTTAATATGATGACATGCTACTGTATCGTCGTGTTCACCTATTAGACTCCGAGTCAGGTCCAAACTTATGCTGAAACTTGAGTTTTTAAATGGTTGTGGGGTACATATTGGGGCGGCAATCACTACTATCTGTCTACTATCTGGTTAGTCTTGGGTGTCTACTATGAGTTTCATGTTGGATGCAAACAAACATTAAAGGAGCCATTATCTGTATTTTTTAACTAAAGCTATTATCTGCCTGCTATCATTGGTTTTGGGTCTATCCACAGTTTGCTACCAACACTCTGGATTTGTGCATGCACTCCTTACATAATCTCACTATGTTTTATTCCTATGCATGCCAGTTATTGTACACAATGGAACTGAACATGTAGAGCAAAAGAGACGAGCCTTGCATGGCAATAAAATTTCATGCAGACGTCGCTCCATGGTGAGCGCAAAGGCAGCCCCCCTCCACCCATTTCGGATCGTAATCAAGAGGAAGATAATTGTTCTGAGGGGGATTCAAAAGCAGAAGACCACTCCTATTTACCCCATGAGGTCTTCGCTCTAACTTGGCATGCTGATGTTGGTAATATCATGCATATGGTGCCTTGCATTGCTAACTGTATACATCAAGGATGTCATCTACTTACTTTAGACATTCTTTGTGTCAATGCCATCTTTTTAGTTACTTTATCGTATATGTGAAAGCCAGGCATCATATATGTGAATTTTGCAATGCCACCCTGGTTAGCCAGTCATCTTATATGTGAATTATATCATGCCATCATTTTTTTATTACATGTTAAATTTGTCAATAATTTTAGTACATTCAATTACTCTTCCTGTGCATCATCCATTCGGCACGGTCATGGAAAAATCTGGAGTGGAAACAAGGTCTTCAGAGCAGACAATGCTATCTGACGAAGTGCATGTCTTGTTAGTTACAGATAGCTCCTCAGAGGAGGATTCAGAGACAGATGACCAGTCCTATTCCTCCCCCCCCCCGAGATGCATGCTCTAACTTGGCAGGGTTATGTTGCTCATATCGTGCGTATGGTATCTTGCATTGCTATATCATTTGCTTAGTTTAGACATGCTTTGTGTGAATGCGACCTGTTTAGTGTCTAATTACCATTATATGTGAATTATGCTATGCCATCTTGTTGCAAGACATTATATATGTGAATTATGCAATGCTATCTTGTTACATGGCATTATATATGTGAATTATGCAATGCCATGTTGTTTAGCCAAGTGTCATATATGTGAATTATATCATGCCATCCTTTTTTGTATTTCTCATTGCTTTTGTCGACAATGTTTGTATATTCAACTGCTCTTCCTGTGCATCAGCCATTTAAATTGGTGATGGAGAAATCTGGAGTGAAAACAAGGTCTTCAGAGCAGACAATGCTACCTGCTGAAGCAGATATCTTGCTGGTTACAGATAGCTCTTCAGAGGAAGATTCAGAGGCAGATGACCAGTCCTATTATCCCCCTGAGGTGTACGCTCAAACTTGGCAGGTTTATATTACTCATATCATGCATATGTTGTATTGCAATGCTTAGTTTTTACATCATATACACGATATTGAATGCCATCTCCTTAGTAGACACATCATATATGTGATTGCCCTCTGCTTACTTCCTTAGTATATAAATCATATATTTGAATTATATCATGCCATGATGTTTACATAGATAGCATGTATCTGAGTTATGGCATGCCAACCCATTTTCTAAAGACGTAATATAGTTATATCATGTCATCCTGTTTACATAGTCATCATATTTTGAATTATGTCATTCTATCGGTGAATTATATCATGCCATCATGTTTCCATCGACGGCATGTTTGTGATTTATGGCATGTCAACCACTTTAATAGACACATCATATAGTTATATCATGTCCTCATGTTTACATAGTCATCATATTTTGAAGTATGTCATTCTATCCTGTTTAGTTAGCCATCATACATGTGAAATTGTGTCATGCTATCCTGTTTAATTAGCCATCATATATGTGAAATTATGTCCTGCTATTCTGTTTGGTTAGACCACATAAATGTGAATTATTTCATGCCCTGTTTCTTCCCCACTATCCATTGCACCTGTCTATCGTACAATGTCTGTACATTCAATTACTTTTCTTGTTTATCAGCCATTTCAATTGGAGGGGGTGATGGCAGTATCTGTGGGAGTAAAACCACGGTCTTCAGAAAAGATTGTGCTACCTGTCGATGGAGATAGAACCACGGTTGTACTTGCCCAAGAACCAGCCCCACCACACAGAACCCAGACTCAAGCAGATTATACCCCTACCCAGTTGGACAGAGAACCAACTACACCCCTTCTAACCCAAACCCCAGCAAATAGTAACCCAGTTCCCGTTGACACAGCACCGTCTCCACCACAGAGCACCCAAACACGAGCAGTTAGTAAGACAACTGCAGTGCCCAAAGCACGAGGACCACCACTCCGAACCCCAAGTCACGCTTAAAGCAGAAGAAGAATTGTTCTCAGGTCAGGTTCCGTAGCTATGGTTCATACTACTCTGCTCTTGCATCATTGTATTTACTCATACCAACTAATTTCAAATTTGAAGGATGCAATTGAAACTCAAATGGCGCAATAGGTATGTTTTAAACTTGTTTCTTTAACGTGTTTGCTGTTGTAACTTGCTCTGTGTTGATTTCAGTTTCAATTGAATAAATAGTTACGTTCTCATGCCATGCACATTACAAGTGTTGTTATTGTTGTGTAGTTTCCCACACTTATATTCTGTTTATGCTGCTTTGTCTTAAATAGATATGATTCGAACTGTATCTATCTTGATTTGGCAACATAAACTAGAATGATATAGACCATACAGTGACCATACAACATAGATATATGTTTGTTTCATGTTGTTATCCTGTCCACCTTACTACTGAACTGGTTTACCAAAATGAGTTTCATATACTACATTGTAAACCTGTGATGTGTTTGTTTGTTTCTCTTTTAGAACGCGGGTAAAATATTGGAGAAGAGTACCCCGTTATGCAACGGTAAAGGAAGTAATGCAGATAAGGTTCAAGATAGTGAGACATCCCTGTTGGTCTCCAAGAAAGCTGATAAAAACTATATTGAAGACACTAAGACAACCCCAAAGTCATGTCTTGATGTAGTGTTCGAGTTACATGCTACTACTGCTGGCACCAGCTCTTCGAACTCGCTGCCTGAATCAGTTTGGCTTCTTGAGTCTCAACTTCAAGTTGAAAGACATCGGTCAGATGTTATGCGACAGGAAGCCGAAGGACTAAGGAAGTCCCTGCAGAATTCAGATGCATACTTTCTGGTTCAACAGCAAGTGCTGGAGGATTTAAGCGCCAAACAAGAGGAAGTTAATGAGCTTGCTAAGCATCTTGCCAGCATTATGGGTACCCAGGATATTGTTTCTTGAGCTCTTCTGAAGTGGTTTCAGTTCTGGACTTGTTTTGCTGTGGCGTTTATATGCTGCTTTGTTCCCTATATTTGAACTGGTGGCGAACTTTGATGCCCAATGGATGTAATATGTGTAATAGCCATGATAGCCTAGCATAAGTTTCTTGCTAATTTATTTCCTTATTGTCTTGTTTATTTGTTTTATTGTAGTCAGTGCAGTTCTTTTTCCATGGCTTGCTAGTGGCCGCAGTAACCTATTTTTTAAAACTAGGCCACAATAACCATGGGCTACATATTTACTGTAGTTAAAATGTGGCTCCTACGGGCCGCAGAAACAATGGGCCTTCTACGAGGCGTAGAAATAATGGGCCTTATACGGGCCGTAGACACAATGGGCCTTCTACGGGCCGTATGATTGGTTGGCCAAACATGGGCCAACAATAGACCACATTATGGCCGTAAATGGGCTAGAGTTGAAATCATCCGTTCATGGCCCGACCATAACGGGCCGTCGTTAATCGGCCGTATTTGATGACGCTATGAAAACGGCCCAACGTATTAACGGGCCACAAACGGGCCGACTGTAACCATGGGCTGAATTTGGCCCACAAGCACAAAATGACAGTAACGGGTCGTAAGTAAATGAATACTGGAAATGAGCCCAAGAATAAATGGGCCCTGAGAAGGCCGAAAGATAACATGGGCTGGAAACGGCCCAACGGAATAATGGGTCGTTAATGGGTATAAAGTGATACACTGTTCATTACAAGCCAGTTTCACCACGTGCCGTTAATGGGCCGAGGGTTACTAAGGGCCTCATATGGGCTGAAAGACGTCATGGTCTATACATGGGCCGGCAGTTAAAACGGGCTAGATTATATTGGACGGCCCAGATGACGCTACTGGGCCTAATTCGGATAGGCCGTAAACGGGCCCAGGGTTAGTGGGCTGTAAATGGGCTATATGCAAACAGGCCGCTAAAATGCTTGCCGTGGGCCGGCCCGCCACCTTTTGACCAAGTCAAACGGGTCGGCCTTTTCACGGGAATGGGCCTTTGTTGGGTTGTGCCACGTGTCGACGTATCATAGGCGCTTTGGGTCCAATGAGTGGATGACACCTGTCCCAACAGTGAGCTGACACGTGTTTCCTCCAACCAATGATGATTTTACACGTGGAAAATCCCCATTGGTCGGGGCTGTTAATGGGGTTATCAGATCCAAAACCGAACCCAATAGCTTAATGGCATTCTGTTACGGTGATGCCACATGTCGGTCACCCTTGACGAAAGCACTTCTGTGACGCGCGATTTATCGTCATGGAAGTGGACACTTTCGTGATGATAATTTTGGTAATGTCATGGAACACTTCTACGACATCACAGGTATGACTATCTTGATTCTGTCATAAATTTGTCATTGATGTACATGCATGGCAGAAAATGTGACCTACTGTGACAAACATGTATCATCACGGAAGTGTATTTTTTTGTAGTGCGGTTAACTGGAGCTCAATATGCAACGAGATGCATATTGACAAAACACCACATTCAATTATTTAGATCTCTCCCGTTTAATCTACTCAACAATATTAAATGTTGGTTAACATGGCAAGAGGTGAGGCATAAGTAAACTAACTATTTAGGCAAGTTTAAATGAGGCAGGAAATAACAAACAACAATTTCGATAAGTCCCCATGTGCATATTATGAATTTGGTACTGTTCTGCCCTAAACCATATTTTAGAGTAGCTAAACATGCAAAGTAAAGCCATCATGTTAAACTATGCATTTTTCTACCCCATTTACATATAAAGTTTATTTAAATCCGAGCTACGGTTAATTAGTTATGAATTAAATCATTTTAACATGACAATTATGCAAAGTATATGCAAACATCATTTTAAACATTTCAAACATGGGTGAAAGTTGCATATTATGAGTAAAACCAACCCTCAAGTTTCCCCGAGGTGGCCCCGCAGGTTGCCCGGTTCGGACCAAAACTCAGAGGAGCACTGGCCTGGGGGGGTTAAAATAAAGATGACCCTCGGGTTTGCAACCCCAAGGTAAAGTTATAGGTTGTTAGGCAAATGTAAAACCAAGGTTGGGCCTTGCTGGAGGAGTTTTATTCAAAGCGAGCTGTCAAGGGGGTCCCATAACCCCAACCGCGTAAGGAACGCAAAATCAAGGAACATAACACCGGTATGACGGAAACTAAGGTGGCAAGAGTGGAACAAAACACCAAGAAAAAGGCCAAGCCTTCCACCCTTTTCCAAGTATATAGATGCATTAATTAAATAGGAGATATGGTGATATCCCAACTATTGGAAATATGCCCTTGAGGCAATGATAAAGTGGTTATTATTATATTTCCGTGTTCATGATAATTGTCTATTGCTCATGCTATAATTGTTTTAACCGGAAATCGTAATACATGTGTGAATACATAGATCATAATATTAGGATGGTCATGGTTTCCTGACCATGGACATTGGATGTCATTGATAATGGGATCACATCATTAGGAGAATGATGTGATGGACAAGACCCAATCCTAAGCGTAGCACAAGATCGTGTAGTTCGTTTGATAAAGCTTTTCTAAATGTCAAGTATCATTTCCTTAGACCATGAGATTGTGCAACTCCCAGATATTGTAGGAATGCTTTGGGTGTACCAAACATCACAATGTAACTGGGTGGCTATAAAGGTGCACTATAGGTATCTCCGAAAGTATCTGTTGGGTTGGCACGAATCGAGACTGGGATTTGTCACTCTGTATGAGGGAGAGGTATCTCTGGGCCCACTCGGTAATGCATCATCATAACGAGCTCAATGTGACTAAGGAGTTAGCCACTGGATCATGTGTTATGGAACGAGTAAAGAGACTTGCCGATAACGAGATTGAACAAGGTATAGAGATACCAACGATCAAATCTCGGGCAAGTAACATACCGATGGACAAAGGGAATTGTATATGTGATTGCTTGAATCCCCGACATCATGGTTCATCCGATGAGATCATCGTGGTACATGTGGGAGCCAACATGGGTATCCAGATCTCGCTATTGGTTATTGGCCGGAGAGATGTCTCTGTCATGTTTGCATGGTTCCCGAACCCGTAGGGTCTACACACTTAAGGTTCGGTGACGCTAGAGTTATTATGGGAAATAGTATGTGGTTACCGAAGGTTGTTCGGAGTCTTGGATGCGATCCCGGACGTCACGAGGAGTTCCGGAATAGTCCGGAGGTGAAGAATTATATATGGGAAGTCTTGTTTCAGTCGCCAGAATGATTTTGGGGGTTATCAGTATTGTACCGAGACTACCGAAAGGTGTCCGGGGGTCCACCGGGTGGGGCCACATGCCTCGGTGGGCCTAGTGGGCTGAACAAGGGAGGGAACCTGCCCCTGGTACGCTGGTGCGCCCCCCCCCCCCCAAGGGGCCCTAGGCGCCTAGGGTTAGAAACCCTAGGGGATGGGGGCACCTCCCCCCTGACTTGGGGGGCAAGTCCCCCCTTGGCCGCCGCCCCCCTTATAGATGGGATCTGGGGGGGCGGCCCCCTCTCCCCTTCCCCTATAAATAGTGAGTGGTGGGAGGGCTGCCATACCCTTCCCCTGGCGCAGCCCCTCCCCCTCTCCAACACCTCCGCCTCCATAGTGCTTGGTGAAGCGCTGCCGGAGAACCACGAGCTCCATCACCACCATGCCGTCGTGCTGTCGGAGTTCTCCCTCAACTTCTCATCTCCCCTTGCTGGATCAAGAAGGAGGAGACATCCCCAGGCTGTATGTGTGTTGAACACGGAGGCATTGTTCGTTCGGCGCTGGATCGGATCTTCCGTGATTTGAATCGCCGCGAGTACGACTCCATCATTCGCGTTCCTTCTAACGCTTCCGCTTAGCGATCTTCAAGGGTATTAAGATGCACTCCCTCTCTCTCATTGCTAGCATCTCCTAGATTGATCCTGGTGACAAGTAGGAACTTTTTTCAATTATTGCTACGTTCCCCAACAATGGTATCAGAGCTAGGTCTATACATAGATTCTATGCACGAGTAGAACACAAAGTAGTTGCGGGTGATTATTTGTTCAATTTGCTTACCGTTACTAGACTTACCTTGATTCGGCGGCATTGTGGGATGAAGCGACCCGGATGACCTTACACGTACGCTTACGTGAGACTGGTTCCACCGATTGACATGCACTTGATGCATAAGGTGGCTAGCGGGTGTCTGTCTCTCCCACTTTAGTCGGATCGGATTCGATGAAAAGGGTCCTTATGAAGGGTAAATATTAATTGGCATATCACCGTTGTGGCTTTTGCGTAGGTAAGAAACGTTCTTGCTAGAAACCCATAGCAGCCACATAAAACATGCAACAACAATTAGAGGACGTCCAACTTGTTTTTTCAGGGTATGCTATGTGATGTGATATGGCCAAAAGGATGTGATGAATGATATATGTGATGTATGAGATTGATCATGTTCTTGTAATAGGAAACACGACTTGCATGTCGATGAGTATGACAACCGGCAGGAGCCATAGGAGTTGTCTTAATTTATTGTATGACCTGTGTGTCAATGAAAACGCCATGTAATTACTTTACTTTATCGCTAACCGTTAGCCATAGTAGTAGAAGTAATAGTTGGCGAGACAACTTCATGAATACACGATGATGGATATCATGGTGTCATGCCAATGACGATGGTGATCATGCCGTGCCTCGAAGATGGATATCAAAGGCGCAAGATGATATTGTCCATATCATGTCACTTTATGATTTGCATGTGATGTTTGTCATGTTTACATATTATTTGCTTAGAATGGCGGTAGCATAAATAAGATGATCCCTCACTAAAATTTCAAGAAAAATGTTCCCCTAACTGTGCACCATTGCGAAGGTTTGTTTTTTCGAATTACCACGTGATTATCGGGTATGATAGATTCTAACGTTCGCATACAACGGGTGTAAGCCAGATTTACACATGCAAAACACATAGGTTGACTTGACGAGCCTAGCATGTACAGACATGGCCTCGGAACACGAGAGACTGAAAGGTCGAACATGAGTCATATAGTAGATACGATCAACATGGAGATGTTCACCGTTGATGACTAGTCCGTCTCATGTGATGATCGGACACGGCCTAGTCGATTCAGATCATGTATCACTTAGATGACTAGAGGGATGTCTATCTGAGTGGGAGTTCACGGTACCCCGGGATTTCCAAAAATACAGGCAATCACTGGATACCCCAGGTGCCTCAATCCACCCAGATGTGTATTTAAGTTGCCACCTTAAGTTGAACCATTAATTAACAATCTCACATCTGTCATGAATACACTCAAATCCAAACCACGTCTACGAGCATAGCATAGCAATATAAGCAACGTAGAAGTAACTCCCAGGGTTTGATAATAAACAGGTGAATAGGTACTACCTCATCTACTTCCCAACCCACAATTTATTCAGATCCTAACCATGCAATTGTTTGAGGATTGATCTAATGCAATAAAACAGGTTAGTAAAGAGGTATGATCAAAGTGTTACTTGCCTTGCTGATGATCCGTGAAACCTAGAGACTCGATGTAGCACGCTTCGCACACCGGGTACTCTATCGCAATCAAACAAGCATACAATAATCAATCAAGCAAGGGCACGGGTAAAACTCAAATAAGAGATCTAACCATAAAGTTCAACTTAAGAACTCCGGTTTGCGAAAAGAATCAAATGAAACGAAGCAACCAAACTCAAACGGCGAAAGAAACAAGCTTCGTTTACTAATCTGGACTAAAATCAAATTTTTATAGTAGCAAAAACTTGTTTAAGTTGGTTAAACAGAAAGAGGGTTTCAAGAAGAAACTCCAGGTGCTTGAATCGCCTGATTCCGATAAACGAGCGAAAAGTTATACTAAAACGAAAATCGGATCAGAAATCACGATCAAAAATAATCGCGAAAAATCTGAGAAAAAGAAAAATTGTCGAACAGGCTAACGAACGAACGTTCGCTGTTTGCAGCTAATGGACGAAAACTGTTCGTTAAAATGAACGTATGAACGGGCGTCCGCTATTTAACTAAACCAAAAAAACCCGAACCGGATCTAAAAAACGGATCTAGGGTTCTCAAAAAACCTGGCGATTTTCTAACGAAAACCGCGGCGGTGGCTCCGGCTACCTCGACGACTCCGGCGAGGGCGGTGGTGGTCGGCGGCGACGGGCGGCGAGGCAACGGTC